>NW_027102283.1:195000-216088 GCF_035609145.1 Eleutherodactylus coqui | reverse complement strand
AACGAAAACCAATCCGTTGAAATCAATGGGTTTTATTCTCTGCATATTGTGCTCAGAAAGTTTGCGCATGCTAACACACGCGTGTAAATGTCCATGTGAAGGAACTCTTAAGCCTGGCTTCACATGGGTGTGTTTGTGTGCGCATTTATGCAGCGAATAGAGCCCTAACGAACGGGTTCGTTCACAAGTGCGCATCTTTACATTTCACGCAAAAAAAAAATATGCAGCATACTCTATTTTGCGGCACTTTTGCACACCAAAAGTCCCCATAGAAGTCAATGGGGATGCACAAATATACATGTGATATGCCAGGAGGTGCGTGATACGCTGCGTAATTGCGCAGGAAAGGAACACATCCAGAACTCGTTAGACTAATTCCATACATATTTTTAGGTGACTTGGACATTTTTGTTCCTAAGATCTGCGTTCGACCAACAGACCGGCCTAATGTCACACGATGTCAATAGTAAGTAGCTTGTGCCTCTTAATACTAGTAAGTAGCTTGTGTTCTCCCGCGGGGTTTTGAACGATAATTGTCCCATGTAGAAACATGCAGAAACTGAACGACTGGATCAGAATCGTCCAGTTGTTCACTTTTAAGCAGCTTAAAATCCAAACACATTTCTCGGTGTAAGCAGCAGCCGTCCAGTACTGAACGTCTGCTGCTTACAGTGAATGGAGGTGAGCAGGGGGCAGAACTCTCCTCCAGCTGCCCCGCCTCCCTGCTGGCTGCGCTGTCAGCGATCCAGCAATGCTCGCTCCTGTGCAGAGCGAGCACCACAGGGATGAATGTCGGGCAAGCTCTGATTGTCTGAGACAGTCAATGAATGGCTGTGATTGGTTCTCGGCAATGGCTCGATGCCCAATCACAGCAGTCTATTGCTGGAGGCGAGTTCTCAAACCTTGCTTACAGCAATAGATCCTTTGTCAGTGCAGGGGAAGCCCAGAGTAGCGGCAGAGATCGGTGGCCGGGACCCGGACGGCACCTGCTTTTTTTTTTTTCCAGCATCCTTGGCTGCTTTTTCAGCTGTGTGAGGGAAGCCTTAGACTAGTGTATAAAATGCTGGTTTAAGTAAATATCCTACAAAATGTTTAAAATTTGGAGACGCGCTTTATTGTATACATATTTTTGATCAATTCAAAAAATGAAATACAATCCTATATAGATTTGGTTACATACCATGCCATGTAATCCCGAACATTGTTTGCATATAAAAATAATCCTTCTCCTCCTCCTCAGAGGGAACATAAACAGGCAGAAACTAAAAGGGAAAGATAAGGTCCAGTTAAAGGGAACATATCAGCACCCACATTATGGGGCTCAAAGCTGAGGGAGGAACTTGTGTGACGGCCGCCGGGTCACAACCCTTTCCTGTCATTTTTGTATGTAAAATGCAGAAAGATGAGGTGAGAAACACCCTTATGAGAACGAACCTCTGGAGATCACAGGGAGCCGTGCGTACATTGCCTTGTCAGGAAGCGCGGAATGAAAGCAGCCGTGCGAGACAATGGCGCGACTGCGCACGTGCGAACCCGGCACACGACTGCGCATGCAGCTATCCTGGAGGAGATAGCTATAGTCTATGGAATATACACGGGCTTTAGCCTTGGCAGTCGTCGTCTTTAAAATCTATGTATAGCTACCTCCCATGCTGTCCATTGGTTTCTACAGTAACATTGCAGCGCCCTCTATTGGTTTTACAGAAACGTGCTGCACCTATGCTCCCTTTAATAAATGATCCCCAAATAGGGGACGTATCAGATGCAACACGCTCAGGCAGCACTCCGGGCGCACCCACAATGCTCTGAGGGAGCTGGAAGACCTTTGCATAGCCCCACCCAACGCTTTCTCAACCGCGCCATATCCGTAATGGCCTGTACAATACACTGAATACACTATCAAACACAGAAAAACTGGAGAAAAAGACAAACCTCTAATAAATGGAGGCAAAATACTAAGTGATCAAAAGTATGGACCCAAAATGGGGCAAAAAGGTCGTCACGTAGAAAGCAAGGCCTCACCTACCTCTGACCGGGGAAGATGCAGAAGTTATGGGATGCTGAATGCAGGGATGGGAAAAGAACTTCCAAAACCAAGCGTTGTGTTTGATATGGAGATAATCTGCCCCCCGCAGGACACAATGTATCCGGGCATTAATGCTGGAATACATCACAGGCATCGAGAGATGGGAAAATAAGAACTACACTTCACCAGGCCTCATATGGCCATGTTCTCAAGGGGCTTCCAAGAAATACATTGACCCCTGAGCCGTGGGGAAGGGGGGGACAAACACAGGGCAGTCAGAATATGACAGTCATGGGACCAGCCCTCCGGAACAGGACCAATGCTCTCTATAGGTGCCAGGAGCAGAAGAATGATGATGTCATCATCCGGCTCCACTACATACATACATACATACATACACGCACGCACGTACATACACGCACGCACGTACATACACACACGCACGTACATACACACACGCAGCTGATGACGAGTGCGCACCGCTGCCACTTCAGTCTATGCCAGACGCAGCACCGTACATTTCCGGCTGTACACGCCTACATAGGATTGCATTTCAATACGCAATCCTATGCAGAAGGCCGTGGTTTGTCTACGCGAAATCACGCGCAGAAAACAAACCGCGCCATGCTCTAATTCTGTGCGGGGTTCGCAGAGCCCAGGACATAAACGTCACTCGCTGGCTGCCGGCTCTGCGCATGCGCCGTCTGCTGGCACAGGAGTCAGAGCTGCGGGAGCGGGCGAGTTCCGCACTGCTCTCTGCAGGCGCTCAGGTCGGGTCCCGTTGCGAGCAGCTGGATGCGACACGGCCGTCTGCAGGCGGCCTTAGGCCTCATGTCCACTAGAAAAATACAATCCGCGTAGAATCAGGCGTCACGCGCTCGATTGCCCATGCGCGCTGAGGCGTCATGCGGGACTCCGAAACCGGAAGTATTGGGGTCTCTTGGGGCCGCCGTGACGGGCTCCGCCCCGGAATTCCATGGCAGAGCCCGTCACAGCCATGTGCAGCCGGCTTTACAGCGTGGGTAATCAGGAGTCTGAAAACATAAATAAGGTAAAACAAAAAAACAAATTCAAATCACGTTTTATTATTTATTAAAAATGTGGATTTTACACCAAGTGTCATTCCCTGATTAACCAAAGGCCGCTGTGTTTGGGTATCTTTTCTGTTTACTCAATCGGTGTAAAATATTGCGCAGTTTTTCAGGATCCTCCGTCATAATTCTTTGAAAGAAAAAGCTTATAAAAAAAAAAAAAAGGTGAGTCACAGGCAAAAAGCAGTCCAATAGCCCTAAACAATATTGTTAAAGGGGTGTTCGAGGCTATCGCTCTTCATGACTGCGAAAGCTTCTTCCCAGGAGCGTGGGCGCAATACACTCGGCGGCACGAAGCGCAATTGTGCCTCGAGGAGAGCGATCCCTTGGCCGGCTTTACCGATACCACGCTACACAGCAGATGAAAGATATGTTTTTTTTTCAGACAGCATTCGCTAGTTGTTACCATGTACGTCAGGCGCAAACAGAGCTGTAAGTCACGGATGAGAATAACGGAGGAAAAGATTCCTGAAAGTCGCCCAAAGAAAATATGGCGGAGCGAGAAAACCAAACTAAAACGACGCAGACAGTTCTCAGCGAGGCACAGGATTTACTGAATGTAAAACTATTCGTCTGCAATACACCCCCCCCATATGAAATAGAGGAAAATGCACAGAAAAGTTGAATATCTATATATCTCTCTATAGGGGCCACAACAGCCATGATTATACAAGAGGCTTCTGTACCGCAATGCCTCATCAGTTACAGTAGTGATCACAGGTAATGACAAGCAGGGACACCTGTTGTCATGGCAACCAATCGGCCCGCCACGATTACAAGGGCCAGACGACATAACATAGGGAGCACGCTTCCTCGGGGAATCCTCTACTTGCTTACATCTCAACAGAATGTAGGAGTTTAATAGTAGGGATCGCTATCCTTATGTACCCCGCTGTAGCAGTGGGAAGCCCGCTATCGGATGGTGTGAGCTCAGCTTCTGATCCCACGCCATCCACATGATGTACGGCCTATAATGGAGGGAACACCCGTTGGATTTCAGTGCACAACTAAATTCCAGGCCCCATTGCCCACTTGTGCGGAAAAAAAAATTTACTTTCTAAAAATAATCCCCCTCTACAACCCCCCTCCCCCCTGCCATCCCCAATTTTCAGCATTCCCTAAATCTTAGATAAAAGTAATAATGTAAACTGCGTTTTACCCAATCAGGTTGCTGGGAATTACCTATTGAGGCAGAAGTGGGTAAGAAAAAGTTAATATGCATGCCAGACCATGCTGACCAGAAGAGGAGCATCAGCTTTCAGGAGGAGGAGCTAAGTATGTGGGTCTTGGGAGGGGCACTGTGCGATGTCACTACTGCACTGGGGGGCCACTGTGGGGTATCACTACTGCACTGGGGGGTGTCACTACTGCACTGGGTGGCCGCTGGGGGGTGTCACTACTGCGCTGGGGGGTGTCACTACTGCACTGGGGGGGCGTCACTACTGCACTGGAGGCCGCTGGGGGGTGTCCCTAATGCACTGGGGGCCACTGGGGGGTGTCACTACTGCACTGGGTGGCCGCTGGGGGGCGTCACTACTGCACTGGGGGGCGTCACTACTGCACTGGGGGGGGCGTCACTACTGCACTGGGGGGGGCGTCACTACTGCACTGGGGGGGGCGTCACTACTGCTCTGGGGGCCGCTGGGGGGTGTCCCTAATGCACTGGGGGCCGCTGGGGGGTGTCATTACTGCACTGGATGGCCGCTGGGGGGTGTCACTACTGCACTGGGGGGGGCGTCACTACTGCACCGGGGGGGCATCACTACTGCAATAGGGGCCGCTGGGGGGTGTCCCTAATGCACTGGGGGTCGCTGGGGGGTGTCCCTAATGCACTGGGGGCCGCTGGGGGGTGTCACTACTGCACTGGGGGGTGTCACTACTGCACTGGGGGGCTAAGTATGTGGGTCTCGGGAGGGGCACTGTGCGGTGTCACTACTACACTGGTGGGCCACTCTGGGGGAAAAGAAACCATTCATTTGGACGGCTTAATGCACACGAGTTTTTGACACGGATTTTGACATAGTTTTTAGAAGCGGGATTCACCGTGAAAAATTTTACAGTGATTCTGCGGTGTGAACAGACCATAATGCCCATGAACGTATCCCTAAACAGCATTTCATACGCAGCCTATACAAATGTATCGGGCTTACACTGCATACCGGTAGTACATGGGGAAATAGAGCATGCTGCCATCTATTTCTCGTGCGTATCGATATGCAGTGTCTACACACACATGTGTAAGATCAGTGAAAGTCCATTGACTCCATTCAGCATGTATCACACAGCCGTGCAAAACACGTGTAAGACAGTGAAAACAGTTGTGGACATGAGCCCGTAGACCGATAGACCGAGTTCTCTGCATGGCTTATTCTTGTGCAAGAATCGGCCATTATTTTCTGTGGGAGTGTAAAAATAAACACATTGCAATCACATGTTGTGCAGTTTACATGAGTCCATGAGGGTTTTTTAATGCAGGTTGCTATGGGGACCACATGGAAAAAAAGAACCAAGGAAGTGCGAAGCAGAGAAAAACGTACGGGAAAAAAACCCAGCATGTCCTATCTTTGGGTGATCTGAGACTTATACTTCATGGTGCTGTTCCTTTAAGTTACTGACAGACACTCCCTGCATGTAACCGCGCCGCCACCACACTCCCTGCACGTAACCAAGCCGTCACCACTCTCCCCGCACGTAACCCCTCCGTCACCACACTCTCTGCATGTAACCCCACCGTCACCACACTCTCTGCATGTAACCCCACCGTCTCCACACTCCCTGCATGTAACCGTACCGTCACCACATTCCCTGCATGTAACCCCACCGTCGCCACATTTCCCTCATAAAAACCCACTTCTCTCGCGTAACCATAACACCACCACACTCCCCTTATATAACTGTACCATCACCACACACCTCGTGTAACCCCACATAGGAATGTATATAAGAAAGATGGAGAGACCACACCATTCCCTGACTCACTTACACCCTAGGTGTCTCCACACACTTTTTGGGTGCTCACCTTAAGGAGATAGGACACCGCTTATAATCCACATCATAGGCCCCTCACAGACTAAGCCAGAAGCCTGCTGCACACCTCCCCACCCATCACAATTGTGGGGTGCATTAAAACCGCTTTACCATGCGTTCAAAAGTGCTGCTCAAAATTGAGGTAAAAAACCCACGATTTTAAGCTGTGTTTTCTGAACGCACGTCTTAGAGCAGCCTTAGGCCCCGTGCACACGGGCGGAAATTCCGCTGCCGGATTTCCCGCAGAATTTCCACCCATGGAAGCTGCCATAGGATTGCTCTATTTCTGTGCGGGGTTCGCAGAGCCCCGCACAGAAACGTCACTCGCCGGCCGCTGGCACCTGTCTGCGCATTTAGGACGGCAACTCCCAGAGCCTAGAAGTTTGTATGATCTAGAGGCTCAGTCACAGCAAATGTGGACACATAATACCATATGGAACATGTATGCCTATCTCCTTAAAGTGAGTCAGGGAATAGTGGGGTCTCTCCATCTTTCTTATATACATTCCTATGTGGGGTTACACAAGGTGTGTGGTGATGGTACGGTTATATAAGGGGAGTGTGGTAGTGTTATGCACAGGTCCTTTCCTTAGGGTACTAGTGTATCTTGACGCCACCAGGATTTACTGGAGGAGTCAAGATTGACAGTGGTTGACGCCCCCTGTATCTGATTGGCTGGAACAGCTTGCTCTGCAGCAGGTCCTGTTAGTCCAGTAAGCTGAGGCAGCCGAAATGTTGGGATTCCTTTAGCTCCGTTTATTGCTGATCAGTGCATTGGGACACCTAAAACCCACTCCCCTTGCCCGGCAACAAGAACGGACCCCGCTGCTATGCAAGCCAGCTGAAACACCCTCGTCGTCGGCCCAAAAAAAGAATCCCCGCTTACATTCATGGAGGGCTGCACATATCTTTCTTGTTGGCCCCGCGCAGGAGGCGCGCATTGGTGTAGCTGAACGGGGCTCTCCGGCGGCAGGCAAGAGCAACGCACCCCGCTGTGTGTGACAGCGCTGAGCGGGGTGGCCTTCAGGGAACCCACAGGGCCGTGAAGCACGTTTCCCGGCGGCGGGGCTGAAGGGCCGCAGGTGGATTTGCCGTGGCCTAACACTGGACGGAACTTCCGCGACAAATCCGCCCTGTGTGAACCCAGCCTTCTGATCACGGGATATTTGCTAAAATTTTTTTTACTAAAGCACTGGTGAGATGCGGTGAACTAGACCGATCTGCACCAAATTCAGCACATGGGTCAATCGGGGGCTTTGGAAGGTTACAGGCTGTGTATCGGCTCTCCAGAACCAAGACTCCAAAATAACGGGAGAGACACGGCCAAACGACTGTTACACTAGCTGCCCATTTGTGCAGAAGCTCCAATAACTCACCAGCAATGTTCTAGAAGTAGATTACTGATTAAATACTTTAAAAAACTGTCTTTGTTGCCCCTAGCAACCAGGGGGGCTTTCATTGTTGCAAACTGCTCTAGTAAAAGCAAAGTTGCCCTGTGATTGGTTGCTGCGGACAACAGAGTTTTTCTTGTAGCTAGTTCTAATAAATGAGGCCTACTGTATATCAAACCAATGCTAGGTATTAGTGTACCTTGACGCCACCGGAAGCAAGGGGTTTGACAGGAAGAGGGAGGGGAGCGGAAGAAGACCAGAGACGAGAGACACGAGGAGAAGAAGGAAGATAGGAGCCGAGAAGACGAGCAGCAGAAAGAAAGAAAGCAACAGAAGACAGAAAATTGAGCAAGATCAGCAAAAGATCAGGACAGCGAAAAGAAGGCGAAATTCAGCAAAAGATCAGGACAGCGAAAAGAAGGCGAAATTCAGCAAAAGATCAGGACAGTGAAAAGAAGGCGAAATTCGCTTCAAGCGGCGAAAGCAAGCAAGAAGAGGGAGAGTGTGCCAGAGTGGTCCGTGGAAGCAAGAAGACCCAAGACTGAGGATGGAAGATTTGCGGCTACAGATTCAAGAAGCAATCCAGCGGGATGGCGCCGAGTGGCTGGAGGAGTTAATCGCCAGCTGCAGGTCGGGATCGGAGTCGGGGAGGCCACTCGAGCCAGCAGCAAGGGAGCCGGTATCCGGAGAGGGAGCAGCACAAGAGGGGGATGCCGGGCGAGGACGCCCGAAGCGAAGAACCCCCCCCCCCCCCCCGGCGCGACTCAGCCCGAGTCCCGCTGCAAAGAGAGGCGGCCGTAAGAGCAGTCGCGGCATTGTTTGCCTGACACTCGTTTTGTGTAAAAGGAGCCTTGGACCTCCCTCACACAGGTGTTTTTGTACAGTTTTTAGTGCTGCGCTAAACGCTGTACAACGCACCCATACATTTCAATGGGGCTGCTCACACAAGGCTGAAAACGCTGTGTCTTCAACGCTGCGCTTTAACAGCGTTGCATGTTCTATTTTGGGACGTTTTCAGCCCTGTGTCACCCATTGAAATGAATGGGCAGCGGCCCGGGCTTCCCCTGCACTGACAAATGATCTATTGCTGTAAGCGAGGTTTGAGAACTCTCCTCCAGCAATAGATTGCTGTGATTGCTTCTAGGCGCTGGCTCGATGTCCAATCACAGCCATTCATGGCTGTCCCAGGCAATCAGAGCCAGCAAAGGGAAGGGGGGGCCCTGAGCTGAACTTTTGCACCCGGGCCCTTGAGCCTTTAGGTACGCCCCTGACCCTAAGGGTGTTTCTCACCTCATCTTTCTGCGTTTTACATACAAAAATGACAGGAAAGGGTTGTGACCCGGCGGCCGTCGCAGGCAGAAGATGACCATCGCCACTGTATGCCACGGAAAGGGGTGAACGCGCGTGTGAACTGGCATTTCAAGCGCAACCCGATTACTGTGGCATTACGCTGCGGATTTAAAATCCGAATTTGCCCGTGGACATGAGGCCTAAGGCGGATTTTAACTCTTCTCCTGCCCGCGGATCCGCATCCCATAGGATGCTCCCTGCTGTTGGCGCGACCAGCAGTCACCCTTAAAAGTAAACAGAAAGTTAAAAAATGGTAAAATGTAATCTTCGCTCATATTCGTGAGGGGAGATGCAATTACATACCTAAGGCCCCCGGATTTACCCTTGGACCTCACCTCGGCTTCTGCGCACGCGCCCGTCGTCAACGTTGGCCGATGCAAGAGCCGCAGATCCCTGCTCCTGGCTACCAAACATAGCCGAGAGCCTGGAGATTTCATGGTGGGCCGCAGTACGTGGTCCCCAGTCACGTGATTGCCATTAGCCAATGGATAACGGCGATCATGTGCAATAGTGACACCCTCCCCCCGCGGCCCCCCAGTGCAATACTGACACCCCCCCCCCCCCCCAGCGCAATAGTGACACCCTCCCCCAGCGGCCCCCCAGTGCAATAGTGACACCCCCCCCCCAGCGGCCCCCCAGTGCAATAGTGACACCCCCCCCCCAGCGGCCCCCCAGTGCAATAGTGACACCCTCCCCCAGCGGCCCCCCAGTGCAATAGTGACACCCTCCCCCAGCGCAATAGTGACACCCTCCCCCAGCGGCCCCCCAGTGCAATACTGACCCCCCCCCCCCCAGCGCAATAGTGACACCCTCCCCCAGCGGCCCCCCCAGTGCAATAGTGACACCCTCCCCCAGCGGCCCCCCAGTGCAATAGTGACCCCCCCCCCAGCGGCCCCCCAGTGCAATAGTGACCCCCCCCAGCGGCCCCCCAGTGCAATAGTGACCCCCCCCCCCCCAGCGGCCCCCCAGTGCAATAGTGACCCCCCCCCCCCAGCGGCCCCCCAGTGCAATAGTGACACCCCCCCCAGCGGCCCCCCAGTGCAATAGTGACACCCCCCCCCCAGCGGCCCCCCAGTGCAATAGTGACACCCCCCCCCCCAGCGGCCCCCCAGGTGCAATAGTGACACCCTCCCCCAGCGGCCCCCCAGGTGCAATAGTGACACCCTCCCCCAGCGGCCCCCCAGTGCAATAGTGACACCCTCCCCCAGCGGCCCCCCAGTGCAATAGTGACACCCTCCCCAGTGCAATAGTGACACCCTCCCCCAGTGCATATACCCGGCCCTTGAGCTGAGGGGGCCCGGGGGATCGACGCTGTCGGCCGCATGATGGCTGAGGAGAGAGAAGAGAGACGGGAGGCAGCGCCGCAGGTCGGCAAGAGCAGAGGGGAGGGGAGGGGAGGGGAGGGGAGGGGAGGGGAGGGGAGGGGAGGGCTGTTACACGTGGAGCCGGCAGCTAATTACAGGCTGCAGACTCCCACGGCGCGGCCCTCCAACTGATAGACTGCAGCTGTGAGTGGTCACAGCTGCAGTCTATCAGTCTCTGCCGGCTAGCGATTACCAGGGGGAGGGGCTACTGCGGCTCTACTCACCTCCGGAGCGCTGTATGCACAGGACCTGTGGCTGCAGATCACATGACCAGGCTCTGGTCATGTGATCAAAAGACGGGGACTTTCCATTACAGGCTGCCCAGAGACTGCTGCAGAGGTGAGTAGAGAAGGAATTATAATTATATATGTATAGCTGGTATAAGTTATATCAGCTGTATATATATAATTATATAGAGGGAATACACAGGTTACACCAGCCTTGGCCAGACATGCCACTATATACAGGGGGATACACAAACACACACACATACATATATATATATATCACACACATACATATACACACACACATATATATATATATACACACACACACACACACAAGGCTCTCACCCTGCAGCTGCTCCTCCTCAGCGATGCTCTCCTTGCTGCAGAGATCATGTTCTCTGCACTCCCCTTCCCTCCTCCGCGGCCGTTGTCAGTCTGCTATCGGCACTCCTCTATTACTGTCTGCATTAGACAGAACAAGCCGAGAGCAGACTGCCTACTGACAGCAGCACGGAGGAGTGAGGGAACTTACTGCATAGGCGGCGGGCCGGATTCGGCCCGCGGGCATTGTTTGACACCTGTGCTCTAGATCATACAAACTTCTAGGCTGTGGGAGTTGCCGTCCTAAATGCGCAGACCGGTGCCAGCAGCCGGCGAGTGACGTTTCTGTGCGGGGCTCTGCGACCCCCGCACAGAAATAGAGCATGCCGCGGTTTGTTTTCCACGTGTGATTTCGCGCGGACAAACCGCGGCCGTCTGCCTAGGATTGCGTTTTCTAACGCAATCCTATGGCAGCTTCCATGGGTGGAAATTCTGCGGGAAATCCGGCAGCGGAATTTCCGCCCGTGTGCACGGGGCCTAAGGCTGCTCTAAGACGTGCATTCAGAAAACACAGCTTAAAATCGTGGGTTTTTTACCTCAATTTTGAGCAGCACTTTTGAACGCATGGTAAAGCGGTTTTAATGCACCCCACAATTGTGATGGGTGGGGAGGTGCGTTAGAAAACGCAAATACAGGACAGATAGCGCTTAAAAATCACCGCTTCCGAGCTCACGTCTGAGTAATCGCATTCAAATCAATGGAAGCAGTATACCGCAATAAAAAGCGGTGTGTGTGTGTGTGATTTTCATCTAGTGCAGGAAACGCGTTAATAGGGCTAATTCATGTATGGAAATTCATTTTGCAGCTGTATGCAGCATGATTTAGGTATGGGTACGCGGTGAGAAAGGTAAGGGGGGGCCCTGAGCTGAACTTTTGCACCCGGGCCCTTGAGCCTTTAGGTACGCCCCTGACCCTAAGGGTGTTTCTCACCTCATCTTTCTGCGTTTTACATACAAAAATGACAGGAAAGGGTTGTGACCCGGCGGCCGTCGCAGGGAGAAGATGACCATCGCCACTGTATGCCACGGAAAGGGGTGAACGCGCGTGTGAACTGGCATTTCAAGCGCAACCCGATTACTGTAAACCTTGTTTATGCACAAATACGCTCCACTGCGACAATAGTCTTGGCGTGTACATTCGTCTACCGAAGCCCTAGGGCCTCTTTCACACGGCGTGCTAAATTTAGCAGAAAAGCGGTTGCAGAAACCGCAATGATTTTTACGTGCATTTGCGCTCCCGATATTCCATTAGAGTCTAAGGGGGTAAGCAAATTCGCTCTCATATGCATAAAATTGCGCCGAGGGCTCCTTCACACGAATGTACTTTAGTCCCCTTATAGTTCTGATCCCAGGAATGCACAAAAATAAAGACTGAAAAACTGGTTGCTCATTAGTGCTTAAACCAGGTCAGTCATGAAGGAGTTAACTGCGGGCATTCACTGCTGGTCAGTCAGGTTACAGATGGAGGGTTGTTAGGTGAATTGCATGTAAATCTGCAATAGTTTGGGGGACTCCCAGCAGACAGAGGGGTTCTTCTCCAGCAAGCAGGCAGCACATGGTTAACTACCTAAGCCGGGTGCGGGTGAATGCAACGCTTGTATGAAAGAGGCCTAAAGCTGCGGGGGTTTTTTTCTCCCCCCTTCCCCCATGCACAGATATACGTTGTCCTCGTGTGCAGGGGGGGGGGGGGGATGGAAGAGCCAGGAGCAGGAACTGAGCTCCCGCCCCCCCTCTCTGCCTCCTCTCCGCCCCTCTGCACTATTTGCAATGGGGAGAGGTGGGACAGGGGCGGGGCTAATTCTCAGAACTTAGCCCCGCCCTGCCTCTTCCCATTGCAAATAGTGCAGAGGGGCGGAGAGGGGGAGGAGAGCTCAGTTCCTTCTCCTGGCTCTTCCATCCTCCCCCCCCCCCCCCTGCACATTACATAGAGAACGCCCACAAGTGACCCCATTTTGAAAACTAGACCCCAGAACAAATTTATCTAGGGGTGTACTGCACATTTTGACCCCACAGCTTTTAAATGAATTCAAGCAAAGCAAAAGGAAAAAAATTGTGATTTTCGTTTTTTGGCAATTTTGTCATTTTAAAAACAGCATTTTTGTACAGCACACACATGAATTAAGATTTGCACCCCAAAATAGATACCCCTGTTTGTCCAGTGTTCAGAGACATACCCATTGTGGCCCTAATCTTATGTCTGGATGCACAAAGGGGCCCAAAATGTAAGGAGTAGTCGGTGGCTTTCAGAACTGAAATTTAGCTTGAAGGGGATTTCGGCCCCATAGCACACTTGTAGAGCCCTTGAGCGGCCAAAACGACAGAGAACCCCTACAAATGACCCCATTTTGAAAACTAGACCCCTTAACGAATTCATCTAGTGGTGTACTGCGTATTTTTACCGCACAATTTTTGAATAAATCTAAGCAGTAGGAAAAATTTCAATTTTCATTATTTTGGCAGTTGTATCAATTTAATCGGACGTAAAAACACTATGGGCTGGTCGTTAAGGGGTTAAACCATCGGATGGTTGGCTCTGAGCCAGTCATATACACTACCGTTCAAAAGTTTGGGGTCACATTGAAATGTCCTTATTTTTGAAGGAAAAGCACTGTACTTTTCAATGAAGATAACTTTAAACTAGTCCTAACTTTAAACAAATGCACTCTATACATTGCTAATGTGGTAAATGACTATTCTAGCTGCAAATGCCTGGTTTTTTGTGCAAAATCTACAAAGGTGAATAGAGGCCCCTTTCCAGCAACTATCACTCCAGTGTTCTAATGGTACAATGTGTTTGCTCATTGGCTCAGAAGGCTAATTGATGATTAGAAAACCCTTGTGCAATCATGTTCACACATCTGAAAACAGTCTAGCTCGTTACAGAAACTACAAAACTGACCTTCCTGTGAGCAGATTGAGTTTCTGGAGCATCACATTTGTGGGGTCAATTAAACGCTCAAAATGGCCAGAAAAAGAGAACTTTCATCTGAAACTCGACAGTCTATTCTTGTTCTTAGAAATGAAGGCTATTCCATGCGAGAAATTGCTAAGAAATTGAAGATTTCCTACAACGGTGTGTACTACTCCCTTCAGAGGACAGCACAAACAGGCTCTAACCAGAGTAGAAAAAGAAGTGGGAGGCCGCGTTGCACAACTAAGCAAGAAGATAAGCACATTAGAGTCTCTAGTTTGAGAAACAGACGCCTCACAGGTACCCAACTGACATCTTCATTAAATAGTACCCGCAAAACACCAGTGTCAACATCTACAGTGAAGAGGCGGCTGCGGGATTTTGGGCTTCAGGGCAGAGTGGCAAAGAAAAAGCCATATCTGAGACTGGCCAATAAAAGAAAAAGATTAAGATGGGCAAAAGAACATAGACATTGGACAGAGGAAGACTGGAAAAAAGTGTTGTGGACGGATGAATCCAAGTTTGAGGTGTTTGGATCACAAAGAAGAACGTTTGTGAGACGCAGAACAAATGAAAAGATGCTGGAAGAATGCCTGACGCCATCTGTTAAGCATGGTGGAGGTAATGTGATGGTCTGGGGTTGCTTTGGTGCTGGTAAGGTGGGAGATTTGTACAGGGTAAAAGGGATTCTGAATAAGGAAGGCTATCACTCCATTTTGCAACGCCATGCCATACCCAGTGGACAGCGCTTGATTGGAACCAATTTCATCCTACAACAGGACAATGACCCTAAACACACCTCCAAATTGTGCAAGAACTATTTACAGCAGAAGCAGGCAGCTGGTATTCTATCGGTAATGGAGTGGCCAGCGCAGTCACCAGATCTGAACCCCATTGAGCTGTTGTGGCAGCAGCTTGACCGTATGGTACGCCAGAAGTGCCCATCCAACCAATCCAACTTGTGGGAGATGCTTCTAGAAGCGTGGGGTGCAATTTCTCAAGCTTACCTCAACAAATTAACAGCTAGAATGTCAAAGGTGTGCAATGCTGTAATTGCTGCAAAAGGAGGATTCTTTGACGAAAGCAAAGTTTGATGTAAAAATAATGTTATTTCAAATACAAATCATTATTTCTAACCTTGTCAATGTCTTGACTCTATTTTCTATTCATTTCACAACGCATGGTGGTGAATAAGTGTGACTTTTCATGGAAAACACAAAATTGTTTGGGTGACCCCAAACTTTTGAACGGTAGTGTATGTATCTCATGGGCTAGAGATGTACCTTGAAGCTTCTAGGGCCCTAACAGGGCTTTCCCCACCATGTGCCATTTATAATACTAGTGTGGCAGGAGAGTGACTAGGAGTACAGTCATTGCCTCTAGGGAGTACTTAGTCTGTCCTGGTATTGTGATGAAGGTAGGTACAACACATAGTGCCATGATAACCTTTGCTGAATTTTTAAGTAATTTATTTGAGAAGGGAATACTTGGCCAAGGAATGTTGGAAAACCCTATTCTAGATGCTCATGGTCTGCTTGTATCTTGTGCGCACTCTTCTCTGAACACACACCCTTAGGGCTAATTCACATGGACATATGTCTCCCAATGTGAAAAATACATGCGTAGTAAGCAGTGCTAAAAGCCCACTGATTTGTCTAGGGCTTCTCACACCAGCGTTTTTTATTCACGTCTGTGGAAAAAAAATTGCAACGTGTCCTATTTTGGTGCGGAATATGCACCTTATCTAGTTTTTGGGGATTTAACAGGCGTAGTAAATGTGCATATGAAAAATACGTGGGACACATACTCCCGTCTGAGTGAGCCCTTAATCTATGGGGGTTTGCCTTTGTTTCCGCAGGAGAAATCAGCTTGTCCAGGCCTGTCTGTTTCCTTCGGGGGTGCTAGGATATTCTACATTAACACATCCTGTCCTCTAAAAAGGGTGTGGAGAATGGGAGTAACTACCCTGTTTCCCCAAAAATAAGAACTACCTACAAAATAAGCTCTACCATTATTTTTCAATGGGGCTTGAAATATAAGCCCTACCCTGAGATCTACCAAGCAAGTTTTTGTCTTTGGCCATAGTCTTAGAAGCTTCAATGTTCAATAGGCCTGTACGTTTACAGTATTCTGGGAGTACAGAGCTGTATTAGTGTTACTGACCAGTACATGAATGCCATGTATTACATAGAAGGCCAATGTCTACCTGAGCGAGAGCTATTGCTTGATGGCATCTCTCCCCTCTGGCTAAGTGGAGTAGGTATCCCATACGGACATGATAATCCTATGGGAAGATCCCTTATTATATTTATTTACTTATTTATTTATTCAGCTTTTCTTCTACTTACAATTCTCGGGGCAAAACTTTTACTCATGACCGTGTGTCAAGTCTGTACCAATGTAGAAGTAGAGGTAAGGAATACTATATGAAATATAATGTTCCCAAAACGTTTTAGCGGAGATCTGTAGTAGAATCATTCCTGTTTATTAAAGTAAACTATGCTATGGGGCTGAAAGGTAAGGAATTGGGGGTAACAGGGAGCTGCTCTTTATACTCACCAGGTTCCTCTTTTCCAGCACTGTGTCTCCGAGAAATCAGAACACGCGCAGCGTGACCCTTTTTAGAAGATAATGCGCATGTGCTCTCTCATTAAACTCTATACGAGAGCGCATGCTTACAGAGCCGTCTGCAGAGTCGTGCTGTCTGCTTCTCCGATTTCTCAGGGTTACAGCGCTGGAATGAGGGACCTGGAGAATATAAAAAGCACCCCCCCCCCCCTCTACAAGTTCCTCCCTCAGCTTTGAGCCCCATAATGTGGGTGCTGATATGTTCCCTTTAACTGGACCTTATCTTTCCCTTTTAGTTTCTGCCTGTTTATGTTCCCTCTGAGGAGGAGGAGAAGGATTATTTTTTATATGCAAACAATGTTCGGGATTACATGGCACAGTATGTAACCAAATCTATATAGGATTGTATTTCATTTTTTGAATTGATCAAAAATATGTATACAATAAAGCGTGTCTCCAAATTTTAAACATTTTGTAGGATATTTACTTAAACCAGCATTTTATACACCAGTCTAAGGCTTCCCTCACACAGCTGAAAAAGCAGCCAAGGATGCTGGAAAAAAAAAAAGCATGTGCCGTCCGGGTCCCGGCCACCGATCTCTGCCACTACTCCGGGCTTCCCCTGCACTGACAAATGATCTATTGCTGTAAACAAGGTTTGAGAACTCGCCTCCAGCAATAGACTGCTGTGATTGCCTGGGACAGCCATGAATGGCTGTGATTGCTTCTCGACGCTGGCTCGATGTCCAATCACAGCAATCTATTGCTGGAGGAGAGTTCTCAAACCTCGCTTACAGCAATAGATCATTTGTCAGTGCAGGGGAAGCCCGGGCCGCTGCCCATTCATTTCAATGGGTGACACAGGGCTGAAAACGTCCCAAAATAGAACATGCAACGCTGTTAAAGCGCAGCGTTGAAGACAGCGTTTTTAGCCTTGTGTGAGCAGCCCCATTGAAATGTATGGGTGCGTTGTACAGCGTTTAGCGCAGCACTAAAAACTGTACAAAAACACCTGTGTGAGGGAGGTCCAAGGGTCCTTTTACACAAAACGAGTGTCAGGCAAACAATGCCCGACATTCATCCCTGTGGTGCTCGCTCTGCACAGGAGCGAGCATTGCTGGATCGCTGACAGCGCAGCCAGCAGGGAGGCGGGGCAGCTGGAGGAGAGTTCTGCTCACCTCCATTCACTGTAAGCAGCAGACGTTCAGTACTGGACGGCTGCTGCTTACACCGAGAAATGTGTTTGGATTTTAAGCTGCTTAAAAGTGAACAACTGGACGATTCTGATCCAGTCGTTCAGTTTCTGCATGTTTTTACATGGGACAATTATCGTTCAAAACCCTGCGGGAGAACACAAGCTACTTACTAGTATTAAGAGGCACAAGCTACTTACTATTGACATCGTGTGACATTAGGCCGGTCTGTTGGTCGAACTCAGATCTTAGGAACGAAAATGTCCAAGTCACCTAAAAATATGTATGGAATTAGTCTAACGAGTTCTGGATGTGTTCCTTTCCTGCGCAATTACGCAGCGTATCACGCACCTCCTGGCATATCACATGTATATTTGTGCATCCCCATTGACTTCTATGGGGACTTTTGGTGTGCAAAAGTGCCGCAAAATAGAGTATGCTGCATATTTTTTTTTTTGCATGAAATGTAAAGATGCGCACTTGTGAACGAACCCGTCCGTTAGGGCTCTATTCGCTGCATAAATGCGCACACAAACACACCCATCTGAAGCCAGGCTTAAGAGTTCCTTCACATGGACATTTACACGCGTGTGTTAGCATGCGCAAACTTTCTGAGCACAATATGCAGAGAATAAAACCCATTGATTTCAACGGATTGGTTTTCGTTTCCTTTTTTTGCCCAAATGCGAAAAAACCGCTGCATGCTCTACTTTTGTGTGCATTTAAAGTCTGTTAAAAAGAAAGCATAGGTTAGTTTTTAAAAAGCACATTGCACTTACCTGCATCAGCGTTCTGCAGCTTCTTCTATTCTTCTTTTAAAGATGGCGCCGCTGGTCTTCTCCCACGGTGCACCGTGGATTTTCTTCTCCTTCCTTGCGTTCCATTGCCGATTCCAGCCTCCTGATTGGCTGGAATCGGCACACGTGACGGGGCAGAGCTACGATGACGACGCGGTGAGCAGCTCTCCGGCACGAGCGGCCCCATTCACCAGGCAGAAGACCGCACAGCGCAAGCGCGTCTAAAAAAGCAAGAAGCCAGCGAAATTAGACGGAGCCATGGAGACGGGGACGCCAGCAACGGAGCAGGTAAGTGAATAACTTCTGTATGGCTCATATTTAATGCACGATGTATATTACAAAGTGCATTAATATGGCCATACAGAAGTGTATAACCCCCACTTGCTTTCGCGAGACAACCCCTTTAAGGCGCAAACAGGCTTGGTCACTAAGAGGTTAATGGGGTCGGCTGCAGCATCGCTGGCTTCATTGAAAGCAATGGCTAAACCTCTGCGGCAGTAATAGTGACTCCCCAGCGATAATTGTGACCCTGAAGGGATGCGAGGCTGTTTTCCAATGAAAACTCTCGCATCCCTGGGGAAATCACATGGTAAGCAGCACGATATGGAGGCGGGATTCACGGCCCCACATCACGCTCGCCCGTGTGAATTGGCCTCAGGGCTCATGTCCACGACCGTGTTTTTATGGAGTATCAAGTGTGCGTTGCATGACACGCAGTGAATGGAGGCAATGAAAGTCAGTGGACATGCTCTATTTCTCTGCACATGATATGCAGCCCTTTTATGGATTGCGTATGATACGCTGTCCATACGCACACATTGCGAGAGGGCAGTGTTTCGATACACATTCCTGCTCTGAACAGAGCGGGAATTTAAAAAAAAAAAAAAAAAATCACACTGCGCATGTCCGTGATGTGAGATTAGTGGGCATGCGCAGTGCTATACTTGCCACATACACGACCTCTGCCGGCAGAGAGTATTGGTTGTAATTTGTAAAACACCGCGGGAGACCCACAGTGTATTACGTATACGCCCGTGGACATGAGCCCTAAGGTTGCTTTCACACAGGCGTCTGTTAAAATGCTGCATTTTAAAGCGTTTTCGAACGCCATTTTTAAATGTGTTCAACAGCGTTGTGTAACGCACTCCATCATTACAATGGGTGATATGGGGCATTAAAAAGGGCTGAAACAAACTAAACTAGAGCAGATAGCGTTAGAAAATTGTAGTGTTCGAACGCTCCCTGAGAAGCTCCATTGTGATCAATCAGTGGGTTTTTTTGCGGCTTTTCACAAACCACGCTAAATGCTGTAAAAAACATTCTGTGTGAAAGAGGCCTTAGTGACAACGTCTGTTTTCTCCTTAACCCCTTATTGACCGCCCTATAGTGTTTTTAATCCCCACAGCCATAAAAACATGCTCACTCTGAGGATTAAAGCCCTGGGGGCTGTGGACATGACAGCTCCTTGTTGAAAGCTGCCGCAGTGACCCCCAGTCACGCTATTGCCGTTATCCAAGTAAACAGTTAAAAAATTAAAAATTTCATCTTTCCTCATATCCGTGAGTGGAGATGAAATTACATACCTAAAGCCCCCGGATTTATCCGCGGACCTTACCCCAGATTGCTGGGGTAATTTAAAATCTCCCTGTTGCTGGCTAGCAAACGTAGCTGAAAGCCTGGAGATTTCACGATGGGCCGCGGTCCCTGGTTACGTGTAAAAATAAAAAAGTTTAATGTTTCATCTCCCGTCATGGCTCCAATCAGTGAGGGGGAGATGAAAATATTTCCCTAAAGCCTCCGGCAATGTCCCCGACGGGATCTTTATCCTTCATCACATGATCAACCATTATCCAAATGATAATGGTGATCACGTAAAAGTTGAAGTTTAATCTCCCCTCTCCGTTGCGATTGGTGAGAGCAGATGAAACGTCTTACCTGAGGCCTCCGCATTTGAACACAGACACAACCCTGCTCCTCGGACCTTCGCCGTCTTCTGCGCATACATCTGCCTGCAAAATACCGGAAACATGCGTAGGAGCCGGGGAGGGTCCAGGAAACTTAAAATCTTCCTGCTCCCGACTACTAAAGGTAACCGAGAGCCTGGAGCCGGTCTCACACGACCTAATAAAAAATTGCGGATTCGCACGCATTTGATCCGTGCTAATACACGGATCAATCAAATGCATTGGATTACACATTTCCGCTCACATTAGCAGGTCGGAATTAAGTAATCCACTCGTAGGAAACAGAACGCAGCATGTTCTATTTTACCACAGATATCCACAACATAGAGGCCATTGTGCTTCATGGTCACGGATATACCCACAGCCCATACGTTACTACATTGTGTACGGGCAGTGGGTACCCGCGTCATCGCTAAGCGTCGCCAGCTAAATACAATATCAAATGGAGGAAATTATGACAAGACAGTGGGGAGACATGTAGCTGGGGGTGTGCTGCTGATTGACAGACTATACATGGGCCAGCAGTGTGGTGCCCACCTATTACCCCCAGGACTGATAATGGTGGCTGTGTGACAGGACAGCGGGGAGACATGTAGCTGGGGGTGTGCTGCTTAGTGACAGACTATACATGGACCAGCAGTGCAGTGCCCACCTATTACCCCCAGGGCTGATAATGGCGTCTGTGTGACAGGACAGGGGAGACATGTAGCTGGGGGTGTGCTGCTCAGTGACAGACTATACAGGGAGCTGGTGCAACAGTGCTGTGCCCACCTATTACCCTCAGGGCTGATAATGG